>NC_069501.1:628146523-628169023 GCF_027579735.1 Bombina bombina
GGTGACCAGGAGACAAGGGGTTAATACTTTGTGTAGAGTATTCCCTGATTATTGGATCTTAGTAGGGCTCTTTAGGGTTATTGCATTTTTCGATTCATGTGTGAATCTTGTGTGTGTAGACATAATATGCTCAGTCTAGGAGATATATGATTCGTGCAAAACAGTTTTGAGTATTCTAAGGAGAGTTTTTTTTTTTTTTCAGTATTGAGAACGCACTCTTTTCAATGAGGAAGTCCTGCAAAAGAGCAGCGTCATTAGGGGCTTCATGTGAAGATCACAATATATTTTTCACTATGTTTTTGCTTTCAACGCGCTGCGTCTGACTTTTCTGCTGACAGAATAAGGTGCGAGGTTAGTATTAGTTTTGCGCTTAATTTCCGTGCAGACTGGTGTCCCCGCCTCCTTTCGTCGGTTTTGGAGACGCGCCATTTTTTATGCTACAGGAAAGTTCTTGTCTGTGAAAGGCACATGTTGAGCAAAAGGAGGCTGCTTCTTGGGTTGTAACTAGCCATAGAACAGGCTATTATGCTATTGTTCGTTCGTTCGTTCCCAGGTTGAGCGCTTCTCTCTTTTTATTTATGCAAATTATGACTCTTAGGCACATGTTGAGCAAAAGGAGGCTGCTTCTTGGGTGGTAACTAGACATAGAACAGGCTATTATGTTATTGTTCGTTCCCAGGTTGAGCACTTCTCTCTTTATTTACGTTCCATTTTTTTGTTTGCTCTCTATGTGCCGGTCATGCAACCACGCCTCCTTTTTCTCCCTGACAGAACGGAGCGATATCGGGATAGGGCTCACAGCCCTCCGGTGGCTCATGGTGGGACGTCTCAGACTGCAGAGCAGAAAGACTTAGGATCATTTCTGGGAAGGGATGCAACAGCGGTAAGGTGTATAAACACTACTAGCACGCAATCTCTTCTGCTGCCATACTTAGATGTCTAAGAAGGGCAGCATCTCTGTGGGGGCGGTTCCTTATGACGAAATTAGGTTATACTGTCAGTTACATGTTGCAACCTGAAGTCGCATGGCCCAATGATTAATTAAATTAAATACAGGTTTCACAGCACTCTTGTGAGCATGCACTCATCACTACATGCATGATTACAGGGTTATCCTTAAAGATTAATGCCACTGAATTTTAGTGGTAAACTTTTTGTATAAGGGAAGTCTGGATTACTCTTCTAGCCTATGAGGGTTAAGTCTTTTTTGTTTGGAACAGAGGTCTGTTCCTATGTTTATGTGTTTATTGTCTCTTAAGCTATTGGAGATACAAAATCCAGGTGTGACACATACCCTTTTTTCTGTCCGGTATATAAATGTTAAAATGCCAGGACATGGGTGTCTGTGTTTTTGTTAAAGTACAGAGAAAACGATGGATGCGCCAAAAAGAGTAAAACTCAAAAAATATATTGAATACATTTTAAAATAAACATCTCACATAGCTGCTTAAGCCGAAACGCGTAAGCCATTGAGTGCCACGCCACTTGTATGTATGCTGTTGCAGTACCCTCTGTGAGATGTTTATTTTAAACTGTCTTCAATTTTTGAATCTTACTCTGGCGAATTCATAGTTTTCTCTGTACTTTGGTCTGCTGCCAGCAGATTCGCCAAACATTTTCACTGGCCGCAGTGAAGTCTGGAGCATGTCTGGTTACGTATGGGATAAGAGCTGCTGCACGCTGATGGTGGGAGGAGTCGGAAGATGCCATTGATCCACGGGGGACGCCAGCTGCAGCAGAGAAGTCCCTACGAACACTCAGAGAGGCAGAGAAAATTGCCTGTGTTGGTAGGACAACAAAGGAATACTAGTAAGAGGGCAAGAAGGGCTAGTGGAACGGCCATTAAACCTCACCTATACAAACTTTCCGTTAATATCCTACCGCATATACAAGCACCAGACACCTTATGGGACACTTTATGTATAATAGGCTTTAATTAGGAGTTATTGATTTTTTTCTTTCTTTCTGGACTTGTGTGTGTGTGTTTTTGTTAAGCCTGGTTATGCCCTGTGGCACAGTTTGTAGATGGTTATCCCTGAGCCCAATGTCTCTTAGGATGATGCTGTTCAGGCAATGCCACAGTTTCTTCCTCCTAATGTCCCAAGCCTTAATGGCATCACATGCAGTACCCTGTGGTTCCCTTCAATCTCCTGGAGGAGCATTTTTGCCTATAGATTTTGCGATAGTTATCTTCTGTTATCTGTGTCATTATCTTTTTTTACCTTCGTGAGAGAAAACGCAAGAGGACATTTAGAGATTCCGATAGGTTTCTGCTCCTCATTCTGCTACACAGGTTGCTCTTTCTCCTAAGCTCGTGGGAGAATTCACCAGTAGGTTCTGTAAGTAAAATCGCAGATTCAGACAGTATAATTCCTTCATCTGATGCTGAAGGGGTCACCTTCAGATGTATGCTTGCAAAATTTGTGTGCTGTTAAAGGAGGTCTTGGCTACTTGGACAACAGCGATGCTCCTGTCATTGTCAACCTTTGAAAGTTTTTGTGAACTTTATCATTTCTATGATGTTCCTTCCTATGAGGAAGTATTTCTAGACTGGAATAGGAAAAGCTAGGGATCACCTTTTCCATTTCTCCTTTCCTTTAAAGGATTTTCCTGTCACTGGTTCCATTAAAATGCTCTGTGCCCTAAGTAGAAGAGAGCATTTCTTCTATGGCCCAGAGAATTTAGATCCCTATGGAGGGTAGCTGCTCCTTTACGGATCCGTGGATAAAAAGCTTGAGGTTAATTGTTCATTACAGCAATGCCTTGTCTCATTAGACTTGCTGTGCTAGCCCGTTGGGCACTGTGGCAGAAATATTGGTCAACTGAGAAGTCTACCTATGGCTTAGTGGTACAGCCTAGGATTTATAGTTCTGCAGTTGCAGGATCAATATTTTGTGTTTTCTCCAAATCCATGCTTCTGTCGTTTTTTTTTTTTTTTCTTTCAAGGATGAGACCTAGTTTTGGACTTGGTCTGGCAGGATTATCCTCTGACTTTATGGGTGAAAAGAAAAGATTTTTTTTTTTCTACTTCACGTCAAGAGAGTAAGATTAAAGGAAAGTTTTCCTTTTCCTCTTTCTGTAGGGTCAGTCTTGTTTTTTGGCATCTAATCTAAGATTTTCTCCTAGGGGCAGATTTCTATTTTAGAGTATCTGCAATCCAGGTAGGATGAGAGGCATTCCTTGAACTGGGTTTAGGATTTTCCTTTCTGGGAGTGATAGTTCCTGTCCCTGTCTGGGAACGGGATCTAGGTATTTACCTTAAGTTCAGGTTCTGACCTTCAAAGTACTATCCATTTTCTTTTGGTTCAAGAGGGCCTGTTCATAACGAACATAGACCTGAAGGATTTATATTTTTTGTTCCCATTTTTCGTGATCTTCTTAAGTTTGAGTCTCGTCATCCTAGAAAGACTTTTCGGTCTTGGGGTATGGAAGGGTATTTTTCTGGACAATATATGGTTCAGGTGTCATCCTTCTTCACGCAAACTCTCTTTCAAAGGATCTTGTCTTATCTACCTTTCTGTGGATGGGAAATTAATCTGGAGAGACTTCCCTTGTTCCTTTTACAAGGGTGATTTATTCGAGGACCTTAAAAGTTTCTCTATCTAGAAGAAGATTTCTAACAGAGGTCAGGTATTCAAGAATTTATTCCTTTTTCTTTCTCTGCAGTCTACTGCCCGACCAACAGCAAGCTCTTGTGGTCCGGTTAATAGCTTAGCCATTTTGCAACCAGAGGGTTGTGAGTTTGGATCTAGCTGCAGTTGATTTTGACCTTCACTTCTCAGTGACTCAATGTATGGTGGGAGTTGGTCTGGCTTCCATGGACATCATTCCCTTTGTTATTTTCCATAAAATGGAGAACATTTGGATCTGTCTCAGAGGATAGATCTAAATCAATTGACAAGAGACTTTCTCCCGTAGTGGTTTCTCAGGCGTATCTGTCTCAGGGCGCATACTTTTAGAGACATTCCTGGGTGATGTGACCACGGACGCCAACCTGCTGGACTAGGAATCAGTCTGCGTTTTGTTTAAGGCGGAAGGATTATGGACTCTGAAGTGTCGGTTCTCTTCTTTAACATCTGGAGTTGAGAGCGATTTACAATGCTCTGCTGGCTTGGCCTCAGTCGTCCTTAGCTTGATTCCAATCGCCCAGTATCACCTCAATGTTTACATTAACCATCAGGGAGGAACTTGGAGTTCCTTAGCCATGTAGGAGGTGACTTGGATTGTTCAGTGAGCGGAATCTCACAATTGTTGTCTATCTGCCATCCACATTCCAGGAGTGGTCAACTGGAAAGCGGATTTCCTGAGCAGACAGAATTTTCATCCCGGGGAGTGGGAACTCCACCCGGAGGTGTTCTACAACTTAACCCTCAAATGGGGGTTGCCGGAGTTGGATTGTTGGCGTCTCAGCAAAATGCCAAGTTTCCAAGGTACGGTTCTAAGTTAAGAGATCCACAGGCCGCTCTGATAGTTGCTCTACTGGTTCCTTGGGATTAAAGCTGGCTTTCCGGTTTCCTCCGATTAATCTCCTTCCACAAGTTATTGCTTGTATCAAACAGGAGAGAGTGTCAGTAATTCTAATAGCCCCTGCGTGGGTTCGCAGGATCTGGGATCTGGTATGCAGACATAGTGGAGATGTCATCTATTCCACCTTTTTTCATCCAAATTTTGTTTCTCTGAAGCTGACTGCTTGGAGATTGAATGCTTAGTTCTGTCTTGTCAGTCGTTGAGACCATGATTCAGGCTCGCAAACCTGTTTCTAGGAAAATTTACCATAAGATATGGCGTAAATATCTTTATTGGTTTGAATCAAAGGGCTACTCTTGGAGTAGGGTCAGGATTCTTAGAATTGTGTCCTTTCTACAGGAAGGTCTGGAGGAAGGTTTTGTCAGTTCTCTGAAGGGTCAGATTTTTGCATTACCTTTTTTGCTGTATAAGCGTCTGGTGGACGTGCCAGATATGCAATATTTTTGCCAGGCCTTGGTCAGTATCAGGCCTGTGTTTAAATCTCTTGCTCCTCCTGTGAGCCGTAACTTTATTGTTAAAGTTTTGCAGCAAGCTCCGTTTGAGCCTTTCCATTCCATAGATATTAAGTTATCTTGGCAGGTTTTGTTTCTTGTATGGGAAACAAAAATGTTAGAGATACAACACTCATCTACTCTAATGCCAAATCCCAGAAGATGCAATTGGTTTAACCTCTAAAAACCAAGGTGAATACAAACAGAAAAAAAGTGATCTGGGATGGAGCTCAACAAAGGAGAGCTAAGAGGTATAATGTATAAAGTGCATGGGCTCTGATATTAAATATATATGTGTGTGTACACTAGTGAATATTTATAATAAATGTGAATTTAATAGGCCAATAGCAATAAACTATTCCGATATAAAAATAGCAGATAATTGAATAGAAAGAGTTAAATTTAAATTTAAATAATGTTTATTACATAAGTAACATTAGATAAAAAATAATGATGCCGGCATCTAAAAACAAACACAATAAGCACAATGAGAAATATCAATGTAAAAAAGTTGTACGAACAAATGATCTCATCTAGAACACATAACAGAAAAGAGATACATAAGAATTCTAAAACCTGTATCTTCCTGTTAATATCGCAACATTGTCCAGAGAGTGGTTGGTTGTTTTGTGCAAACTTGTAGCCAGAAACTCCGGATAAATTGTGTCCTCCTTTCCTCAGTGTTGAGAATTAGTGCAGCGTTCTCTGCAAGCGGTAGAGGATACTGTGATCCCCGTATGTACACAGACAGTTCCGGGCTGTAGTGCAAAGGTGTTCCGGTGCAAAAGGTGTTCCGGTGTGAGTGACTCTTTGATAATCCCACAGGGTATGGTAAAGAACCGAAGTTCCAAACAGGATATTGATTAACAGATGGATTAGTATGAGTAGGTCCTGGGACAGGGATTACACATATGGAGCAAGCTCAAACAAAGTTTTAATAGCTGCCCGATGTACCTGTCCTATCTACTTACGTATCCAATCTGTTGCTTACAATAGTATTATTAGTCTGGTGCACAGGAGCAATCGGCAAATCTACGCCCTGGCGGCTGAAACGCGTAGATTTGCCGATTGCTCCTGTGCACCAGACTAATAATACTATTGTAAGCAACAGATTGGATACGTAAGTAGATAGGACAGGTACATCGGGCAGCTATTAAAACTTTGTTTGAGCTTGCTCCATATGTGTAATCCCTGTCCCAGGACCTACTCATACTAATCCATCTGTTAATCAATATCCTGTTTGGAACTTCGGTTCTTTACCATACCCTGTGGGATTATCAAAGAGTCACTCACACCGGAACACCTTTGCACTACAGCCCGGAACTGTCTGTGTACATACGGGGATCACAGTATCCTCTACCGCTTGCAGAGAACGCTGCACTAATTCTCAACACTGAGGAAAGGAGGACACAATTTATCCGGAGTTTCTGGCTACAAGTTTGCACAAAACAACCACTCTCTGGACAATGTTGCGATATTAACAGGAAGGTACAGGTTTTAGAATTCTTATGTATCTCTTTTCTGTTATGTGTTCTAGATGAGATCATTTGTTAGTACAACTTTTTTACATTGATATTTCTCATTGTGCTTATTGTGTTTGTTTTTAGATGCCAGCATCATTATTTTTTATCTAATGTTACTTATGTAATAAACATAATTTAAATTTAACTCTTTCTATTCAATTATCTGCTATTTTTATATCGGAATAGTTTATTGCTATTGGCCTATTAAATTCACATTTATTATAAATATTCACTAGTGTACACACACATATATATTTAATATCAGAGCCCATGCACTTTATACATTATACCTCTTAGCTCTCCTTTGTTGAGCGCCATCCCAGATCACTTTTTTTCTGAAGGTTTTGTTTCTTATTGCTGTCTCTTATGCTCAGAGAGCGTCGGAACTCTCAGCTTTGCAGTTTGATTCACATTTTTTATCTTTCATGCCGATAAGGCGGTTCTTCGTACTAAGTTAGGTTTCTTCCTAAAGTGTTTCCGGACAGAGTTATAATCAGGAATTTGTTGTTCCTTCACTATGTCATAGTTCTTTTCTGAAGAACGTTTGTTGCACAACTTAGAAGTTGTGCGTGCTTTAAAATTTTGTTTACAGGCGACTAAGGTTTTTCGCCAGTCTGCCCTGTTTGTTTTTTTTCTCTGGGAAACGTAAAGGTCAGAAAGCTTCTGCTACTTCTTTCTCTCTAGTTGAGAAGTATAATTGGTTTTGCTTATGAGACTGCTGGGCAGCAGTCTCTTGAGAGAATTACAGCTCATTCCACTATTGCTGTCTCTCTTTTTTGTATTTTCAAAAATGATGCTTCTCTGGAACGGTTTTGCAAGGCTGCAACTTGGTCTTCTCTTGATTCTTTAGCCTCGGCTGAGGTTTTTTTTGGAGAAAGGTTCTTCAAGCGGTGGTGCCTTCTGTTTAGGTTACCTGTCTTTTCTCTCCCTAATCATCTGTGTTCTCCAGCTTGGGTATTGTTTCCCAACAGTAATTGATGAGTCTGTGGACTCACCGTGTCTTAAATAAGAAAAACTAAATTTATGCTTACCTGATAAATGTATTTCTTGACACGGTGAGTCCACGGATCATCTCTAATTATTATTGGGAATATCACTCCTGGCCAGCAGGAGGAGGCAAAGAGCACCACAGCAAAGCTGTTAAATATCACCTCCCTTCCCTCCAACCCCAGTCATTTGACTGAAGGAAAAAGAGAGAAAGGAAGGGCCGTGGACTCACCGTGTCAAGAGAGAAATAAATTTATCAGGTAAACATAAATTTCGTTTTCTTTCTAATGACACGGTGAGTCCACGGATCATCTCTAATTACTATTGGGAATCAATACCCAAGCTAGTGCACACAGATGATAAGGGAGGGACAAGACAGGGAACCTAAACAGAAGGCACCACTGCTTGAAGAACCTTTCTCCCAAAAGAAGCCTCAGCTGAGGCAAAAGTACAAAATTTATAGAAATTAGAAAGTGTGTAGAGAGGACCTAGTTGCAGCCTTGCAAATCTGTTCCACAGAAGCTTCATTTTTAAATGCCTAGAAAAAATATTACACCATGTATTATGGTAAATCTTCCTGGTTACAGGCTTACGAACCTGAATCAAGGTCTCAATAACCGACTCCGAAAAACCACGCTTAGATAGTATTAAGAAACAAGAAGAGGATACAGAAGCGCACACTACTCTAAGCGTAGTAAGTTTGGACAGAATTGCACAAATATATTTAAGACAAAAACTCACATTTGCAGACCTCAAACAATTATGAGGTATGTAAAAGGCACATCAAACAGAAGGCACATCAGAGATTATCACAACTCTAGCTAAGTGCTGAAAGTGTCCCATACGAAAGTTCTCCTATATATTACTACTGGTGTGGGTTTCCAAACTAGGAATGTCTCTACTGGGCCCTGGAATTCAGTCAATATCAGGAGCAATGAATGTGCATGAAATCCAAAAAGGCTTAAATAAGCGTTGCACTAAAACAGCTGTTCACAGAGATTACGGCCAGATAGTCAGAACAGCTGAGTGTGACGCGTGGATGGTGGGTGTGGCCAAACGCGTTTCACAGGTGACTTCCTACTTCGTCAGAGGCATGCCCACTGTTACTACAACCCGTCTATATAAAGAAATAAAGTCAATCCCACGTGACTCATACTCATCCAATCCTGCAGGAGCATATCTGTCTCAGCATATTAAGGTTATTTAGTCTACAATCAACTTAAAAATATATCTGCTTTAAAAAACCCCAAATATAACAACACTAAAACACTTTAAAAAAAAATTGTCTATTGTACTATAACCATGGAATGCTAGTTTGTAATATTAATGCATAAATATGTATACACACACTCTTCATAGTGCAATATCTACAGATTTAATTTAGTGTATGCTTTAATAAATAAGATTAAATGAATTGATAGATCTTATAAATACATACATACCCTATAAACCCATGTATGTATAAAAGGACATACCAATATAATCTTTGTGTGTTAATGTGTTTTGTAAAGTATATAATTTTAATGTGAGACACAACCCCAATAAACGTATATTTTTATTATTGTTTCCTATTTATTTTTTTATTTACAACAAATCATATTAAGCAAATAAAATTTCCTTAAGATTTCAAAAATAGAAGATAAATAATTAAATATTCCTAGTGAATGCATCTTCTCATAGCATTATGTACATATATACACAGTTATCTACTAAAAAGTTATAGATTAAAATGAGCTAGGGGGATATAAAATAAGTTTAGACCTCTATCAAGAATGCTGCCAGATCAATTTCCCTATTGGTTCAAGGCTACCTAGGGTGTATATCCAATACGTTTCTCTACGGGCTAATAGCCTATTTCCTCCCCTACTGTCCAATTATATTAATTCTATAGCTTTTACCTTTAAACTACTGGGGTCCTGATTCATTACTATGATAAAATGGGCGATACCCCATGTATCAAAATTCCCTTTTCTATATTTATTAGGTGTTCACGAAAATGAGTTTTTAGGCTTTGTTTAGTTCTCCCAATGTATATCTTTCCACATGAACATGACAAGTGGTACACAACATGGGTGGTCTTACAGTTCATTGAACTTTTAATGTCATAAACTCTATTGTTTCTCAGGGAAACAACATTTTGATTTTCCTTGTCTATATGTAAACAACTCAGGCATCCTTTTCTGCCACATTTATAGAATCCCTTTGTTATTTTTTGTAGCCAATTTACCTGTTTACTATCCTCCCTTAAATTACTGGGTGCTAGAATATTTTTCAAATTCTGTTTTTTTCTAAATATTACTTGGGGTCTATCGGTTAGAATTATTTTCAGTATGGGATCCTGTAATAAAACAGACCAATGCTTTTTAAAAGTTTTTCTATTTGGCGAGACAATCTGTTATATTTGGTGATAAACAAAGGTTGAGCATCTCGTACTATTTCCTTATCTTTTTTTGTATTTGTTTTTAATAAATTAGTCCTGTTTGAACTCCTGGCTTTAGTGTAAGCCTTTTGCACCAAAGAGGGATCATAACCTTTACTGAGAAAACGTTCCTTTAATATTATAGACTCTTGCTGAAACGTCACCACATTTGTGCAGTTTCTTCTGACTCTTTGAAACTGCCCAAATGGGATATTTCTGATCCATTTCACATGATGTCCGCCCGGTCGCCCAATAGTGTCAGGGATAGGTTCCCTGACTACAAAATTATCACAATATGTAGACACAATATTAAAACCAATGGTACCGTGTCTACAATCATATGTTAGAGACAGCACAGATGATATTAATCAATTATCACAGTGTCAATGGAAAGAAAACTATATGTGGATTACGTTAGATGTGTCTTCACTTTACACAGCTTATACCACATGATCTGGGACTTTCAGCTGTTGAGTATTTCTTTACGAAAACTAACTATTTAGATCTTAATCAACAATGTTTTATAATTGATAGTATTGATTTGATTTTAAAAAAAATATTTCTTATTTGAGGGGGAATTCTTTCTTCAGACCACTGGTACCGCCATGGGGACAACATTTTCCCAAAATTTTGCCAACTTGTACATGGGGTGGTGGGAAGATTTGTATATTTTTTCAAATAAACCTCTCAATAAGTATATTGTGAGGTGGTTCCGGTTCATAGATGACATTCTCATCATATGGAAAATCTTGTGCTATATGTGAACCGGAACCTTCTAAATCTAAAGTTTACAGAATGCCACCATTCAGATTTTATAACCTTTTTGGATTTGACTCTGACACATGAAATTGTGACAGGGCGTTTAGAAAGGACACTGACACGAACGCCTATTTGCACGCTAGGAGCGGACATCATGAGAAATGGATCAGAAATATCCCATTCGGACAGTTTCAAAGAGTCAGAAGAAACTGCACGAATGTGGAGACTTTTGAGCAAGAGTCTATAATATTAAAAGAACATTTTCTCAATAATGGTTATGATCCCTCTTTGGTGCAAAAGGCTTACACTAAAGCCAGGAGTTCAAACAGGACTAATTTATTAAAAACAAATACAAAAAAAAAAGATAAGGAAATAGTACAAGATGCTCAACCTTTGTTTATCACCAAATATAAAAGATTGTCTCGCCAAATAGAAAAAACTTTTAAAAAGCATTGGTCTGTTTTATTACAGGATCCCATACTGAAAACAATTCTAACCAATAGACCCCAAGTAATATTTAGAAAAAAACAGAATTTGAAAAATATTCTAGCACCCAGTAAGCTAAGGAAGGATAGTAAACAGGTAAATTGGTTACAAAAAATAACAAAGGGATTCTATAAATGTGGCAGAAAAGGATGCCTGAGTTGTTAACATTTTTATTTTCCTTGTCTATATGTAGTTTCCCTAAGAAACAATAGAGTTTATAACATTAAAAGTTTAATGAACTGTAAGACTACCTATGTTGTGTACCACTTGTCATGTTCATGTGGAAAGATATACATTGGGAGGACTAAACAAAGCCTAAAAACTCGTTTTCGTGAACACCTAATAAATAAAGAAAAGGGAATTTTGACACATGGGGTATCTGCCCATTTTACCATAGTACATAATCAGGAGCCCAGTAGTTTAAAGGTAAAAGCTATAGAATTAATAAAATTGGACAGAAGGGGAGGAAATAGGCTATTAGCCCGTAGAGACGTAGAGAAACGTATTGGATACGCACCCTAGGTACCCTTGAACCAATAGGGAAATTGATCTGGCAGCCTTCTTGATAGAGGTCTAAACTTATTTTATATCCCCCTAGCTCATTTTAATCTATAACTTTTTAGTAGATAACTGTGTGTATATATGTATGCACATAATCCTATGAGTAGATACATTCACTAGGAATATTTAATTATTTACCTTTATATGTTTTAAATATTAATTAAGAAAATGTTATTTGCTTAATATAATTTGTTATAAATAAAAATGAAATAAGAAACAATAATAAAAATTTACGGTTAGTGGGGTTATGTCTCACATTAAAATTATATACTTTACGAAACACATTAACACACAAAGATTATATTGGTATGTCCTTTTATACACACATGGGTTTATAGGGTATGTATGTATTTTATAAGATTTATCAATTAATTTTATTTATTAAAGCATACACTAAATTACATCTGTAGATATTGCAATATGAAGAGTGTGTATGTATGTGTGTGTATATATGTGTGTGTGTATATATATATATATATATATATATATATATATATATTAATATATATAAAAAAAACTGTCTATTGTACTATAACCATGCTAGTGCTAGTTTGTAATTGTTTTAGGGTTATTATATTTGTTTTTTTACAGCAGATATATTTTTAGGTTGATTGTAGACTAAATAACCTTAAAGGACCAGTCAACACAGTAGATTTGCATAATTAACAAATGCAAGATAACAAGACAATGCAATAGCACTTAGTCTGAACTTCAAATGAATAGTAGATTTTTTTTCTGACAATTTTAAAAGTTAGGTCTTTTTCCACTCCCCCTGTATCATGTGACAGCCATCAGCCATTCACCAATGCATACACGTACCATGTGACAGCCATCTGCCATTCACAAATGCATACACAGTCCAAGTGGTACAGCACTAAGATAACAGGGTGGTGCAAGCTGTAAGGGTACCACACAAACCCTTAAAATAGTAACACAGTCCAAAGAATTCAGCAGCACTCACCACTATGCAAAAAGTTCCATCTTTTATTGGGATATTCAAAGCAGGAAAGACAACGTTTCGGACCTCTAGTCCTTAGTCATGTCAGTCACTGACATGACTAAGGACTAGAGCATTTGTGGACTGTGATTCACAAATTCATACACACTTATTCTTGCACATGCTCAGTAGGAGCTGGTGACTCAAAAAGTTTAAATATAAAAAGATTGTGCACATTTTGTTAATGGAAGTAAATTGGAAAGTTGTTTAAAATGGCATGCTCTATCTGGATAATGAGTTTAATTTTGATTGAGTGTCCCTTTAATGTGCTGAGACAGACAGGCTCCCGCAGGATTGGATGAGTACCAGTCACGTGGGATTGATTTTATTTCTTTATGTAGACGGGTTGTAGTAACAGTGGGTATTGCTCTGTCGAAGTAGGAAGTCACTTCAAAACGTGTTAGGCCACGCCCACTGTCTACGCGTCACACTCGGCTGTTCTGACTATCCAGCCGGAAACTCTGAACAGCTGTTTTAGTGTGACGCTTGTTTATTAAGCCTTTTTGGATTTCTTTTGCGTGATGTACCGAGTCCACGGATTCATCCTTACTTGTGGGATATTATCCTTCCTAACAGGAAGTGGCAAAGAGAGCACCACAGCAGAGCTGTCTGTATAGCTCCCCCCTTAACTCCACCCCCCAGTCATTCTCTTTGCCGGCTCTAAGCAGGAAGGGTAAAGTGAAAGAGGTGTTAAGCTGTTAGTTTAATTTTAACTACAATCAAGAGTTTGTTATTTTTAAATGGTACCGGTGTTGTACTATTTACTCTCAGGCAGGACATAGATGAAGATTTCTGCCTGGAGGATTATGATCTTGGCATTTGTAACTAAGGTCCACTGCTGTTCCCACAGAAGCTGAGGAGTACAGGAAAACTTCAGTGTGAGGAACGGTTTCTTGCTATGCAGCAATGAGGTATGTTCAGTCATATTTTCTGCAGAGACTGTGTTAACTCAGAAAGGCTGACAGTATCCCCATTAGGGGAAGGGTAAGCAGTAATCCTAGTATGAAAGAGGCTTTACTAGCTTGCATGAAGGGCTAAGTTTTTTGGGCACTCAGTTTGTTTATTAGAAAGTGACAAACGTTTGTGTGTTCTGGGAGTAACGTTTTTTATGTTTATGGGAACGTTTGCTTGAGGGGTCATTTGGCTTATTTAGGGTTGTTATAACCCACATGGTTTTCAAACATAGTTTGCTAGATTTGTGTAGGCCCCAGCAACATCGAGTGAGGTGGGCGGGGCCTATTTTCTCGCCTCAATTGCGCATTTAGTAATTCAGACAAGCAGCAAGCAACTTCTCCTGAGGTCCTAATAGTCTTCTGAGGGCCTATTCGAAGCTTTAACCCCAGATTATCGTTCCTAAGAGCAGGTAGGGCCACAGCAGAGCTGTGGCAAGATGCTAATAGCGTTTTAACTGTTTTTTAGACCAATTTCAATCTGGTTTTGTCATTTGTGGGTTTATTGCTTATTTACTTGTGGTGCAATCTTTCTAAGGCTTAGTGGGTACACTGTTAATATTTTGGAAAATTTGAAGCAATTTTAACCTGTTTTGCAGTTTGTGTATGGCTTTTTTTCTTTTAAAGGCACAGTACCATTTTTGCAAATTGTTTTTTTCATTAAATAAAGTGTTTTCCAAGCTTGCTTGCTTTATTACTAGTCTGTTAAACATGTCTGACACTGAGGAAACGCATTGCTCAATTTGTTTAGAAGCCATTGTGGAACCCCCTCTTAGAATGTGTCCCACTTGTACTGATATGTCTATAAATTGCAAACAGCATATTTTGACTTACAAAAATTTGGCATTAAATGATTCTCAGACAGAAGGAAGTCAGGTTTTGCCATCTAGTTCTCCCCAAGTGTCACAACCGGTAATACCCGCATAAGCGACGCCAAGTACTTCTAGTGCGTCTAATTCTTTCACCTTGCAAGATATGGCTTCAGTTATGAATACTACCCTCACAGAGGTTTTATCTAAACTGCCTGGGTTGCAAGGGAAGTGCAGTAGCTCTGGGTTAAGAACAAATGCTGAGCCTTCTGACGCTTTAGTAGCCGTATCTGATATTCCCTCACAATGTTCTGAGGTAGGGATGAGGGATTTGCTGTCTGAGGGAGAGATTTCTGATTTAGGAAAGAAACTTTTGTCCATCCCTTTCAAAGGTAAGACCTTTTTCGGGCCTGCACTGAACGAGATCATTTCAGACATTACTGGAGGGAAGGGTCATACCCTCCCTCAGGGTAAGTCAAATAAGACAAGGACCAAACAAAATCATTTTCGTTCCTTTTGAAACTTCAGAGTGGTCCCACTTCCTCTTCCTCTGCTGTAAAGCAAGAGGGGAACTTTGCTCAATCCAAGCCAACCTGGAGACCTAATCAGGCTTGGAACAAGGTTAAACAGGCCAAAAAGCCTGCTGCTGCCACTAAGTCAGCATGAAGGGGTAGCCCCCGATCCGGGACCAGATCTAGTAGGGGGCAGACTCTCTCTCTTTGCTCAGGCCTGGGCAAGAGATGTTCAGGATTCCTGGGCAGTAGAAATTGTAACCCAGGGATACCTTCTAGATTTAAAGGACTCCCCTCCAAGGGGGAGGTTCCATCTTTCTCAATTGTCTGTAAACCCGACAAAAAGAGAGGCGTTCTTACGCTGTGTAGAAGACCTTTTTACATTGGGAGTGATCTGCCCAGTTCCAAAAGCAGAACAAGGGCAGGGGTTCTACTCCAATCTGTTTATAGTTCCCAAAAAGGAGGGAACATTCAGACCAATTCTGGATCTCAAGATCCTAAACCAGTTCCTAATAGTCCCATCTTTCAAGATGGAGACCATTCGGACTATCTTACCACTGATCCAGGAGGGTCAATATATGACCACCGTGGATTTAAGGGATGCGTATCTACACATTCCTATCCACAAAGATCATCCCCAGTTCCTCAGGTTCGCCTTTCTGGACAAGCATTATCAGTTTGTGGCTCTTCCTTTCGGGTTGTCCACGGCGCCACAAATCTTCACGAAGGTGCTAGGGTCCCTTCTGGCGGTTCTAAGGCCACGGGGCATAGTAGTGGTGCCTTATCTAGACGACATTCTGATTCAAGCGTCGACCTTCCAACTAGCCAAGTCTCACACGGACTTAGTGTTGGCCTTTCTAAGATCTCACGGGTGGAAGGTGAACGTAAAAAAAGAGTTCTCTTTCCCCCCTCACAAGAGTTTCATTTCTAGGGACTCTGTTAGACTCAGTGGACATGAACATATTTGTGACGGAGGTCAGGAAATCGGAGATTTTGTCCACCTGCCGAGCTCTTCACTCCATTCCTCGGCCGTCAGTGGCTCAGTGTATGGAGGTAATCAGTCTAATGGTAGCGGCAGTGGACATAGTTCCGTTTGCTCGCTTGCATCTTAGACCACTGCAACTATGCATGCTCAATCAGTGGAATGGGGATTATGTGGATTTACCTCCTCAGATAAATCTGGATCAAGAGACCAGAGACTCTCTTCTTTGGTGGTTGTCACAGGATCATCTGTCCCAGGGAATGTGTTTCCGCAGGCCAGAATGGGTTATAGTGACGACAGACGCCAGCCTAAAGGCTCAGTGTTTGTGGACTCGGGAGGAGGCTCTCCTACCGATAAATATTCTGGAATTAAGAGCGATATTCAATGCTCTCCAAGCATGGCCTCAGCTGGCTTCGGCCAGATTCATCAAGTTTCAGTCGGACAACATCACGACTGTGGCTTATATCAATCATCAGGGCGGAACAAGGAGTTCCTTAGTGATGATAGAGGTCTCAAGGATAATCCGATGGGCAGAGGCTCACTCTTGCCATCTGTCAGCGATCTATATCCCAGGTGTAGAGACCTGGGAGGCAGACTTTCTAAGTCGTCAGACTTTTCATCTGGGGAGTGGGAACTCCATCCGGAGGTGTTTGCTCAACTGGTTTGGCTATGGGGCACACCAGAATTGGATCTGATGGCGTCTCGTCAGAACGCCAAACTTCCTCGTTACGGCTCAAGGTCAAGGGATACTTAGGCTGTACTGATAGATGCTCTAGCAGTACCCTGGTCGTTCAATCTGGCTTATGTGTTTCCACATTTCCCTCTCCTTTCACGTCTGATTGCCAGAATCAAACATGAGAGCATTGGTGATTTTGACAGTGCCTGCGTGGCTACACAGGACTTGGTATGCAGACCTGGTGGACATGTCATCTCTTCCACCATGGTCTCTGCCGCTGAGATAGGACCTTCTGATTCAAGGTCCATTCAAGCATCCAAATCTAATTTCTCTGCAACTGACTGCTTGGAGATTGAACGCTTGATTCTATCAAAGCGGGGTTTCTCTGAGTCAGTCATAAATACCTTGATTCAGGCTCGAAAGCCTGTTACCAGGAAAATCTATCATATGAGATGGTGTAAATATCTTTTTTGGTGCGAATCCAAAGGCTTCTCCTGGAGTAAAATCAGGATTCCTAGGATTTTTTTCTGTTTTCTCCAAGAGGGATTGGAGAAAGGATTATCAGCTAGTTCTCTAAAAGGACAGATATCTGCTCTGTCTATTTTGTTGCACAAGCGTCTGGCAGATGTTCCAGACGTTCAGGCTTTTTGTCAGGCTTTAGCTAGAATTAAGCCTGTGTTTAAATCTGTTGCTCCGCCATGGAGTCTAAATTTAGTTCTTAGAGTTCTTCAGGGGGTTCCGTTTGAACCCATGCATTCCATAGATATTAAGCTTTTATCTTGGAAAGTTTTGTTCCTAGTTGCTATCTCTTCAGCTCGAAGAGTTTCTGAACCATCTGCATTACAATGTGACTCGCCTTATCTTGTGTTCCATGCTGATAAGGTGGTTTTACGTACCAAGCCTGGGTTCCTACCTAAGGTTGTTACTAACAGGAATATCAATCAGGAAATTGTTGTTCCTTCTCTGTGTCCTAATCCTTCTTGTAAGAAGGAACGTCTGTTGCACAACTTGGACGTGGTTCGTGCTTTGAAATTTTATTTGCAGGCAACCAAAGATTTTTGGCAATCATCTTCTTTCCTTTTGGCTGAAAAGCATCATCCGTTTGGCTTATGAGACTGCTGGACAGCAGCCTCCTGAAAGGATTACAGCTCATTCTACTAGAGCGGTAGCTTCCACATGGGCTTTTAAAAATGATGCTTCTGTTGAACAGATTTGTAAGTCTGCGACTTGGTCTTCGCTTCGTACCTTTTCCAAATTTTACAAATTTTAAACTTGTGGTGCCTTCCGTTTAGGTTTCTGTCTTGTCCCTCCCTTCATCCGTGTCCTAAAGCTTTGGTATTGGTATCCCACAAGTAAGGATGAATCAGTGGACTCGGTACATCATGCAGAAGAAAACAAAATTTATGCTTACCTGATAAATTTCTTTCTTTTGCGATGTACCAAGTCCACGGCCCGCCCTGTCTATTCAAGACAGATGGTATTTTTGATTTAAAACTTCAGTCCCCTCTGCACCTTATAGTTTCTCTTTTCTCTTCCTTGGCCTTCGGTCGAATGACTGGGGGGTGGAGTTAAGGGGGGAGCTATATAGACAGCTCTGCTGTGGTGCTCTCTTTGCCCCTTCCTGTTAGGAAGGATAATATCCCACAAGTAAGGATGAATCCGTGGACTCGGTACATCGAAAAAGAAAGAAATGTATCAGGTAAGCATAAATTTTGTTTTTATGCACATTCAGTACTCGTGAGACTCAGCCTGATATTGACTGAATTCCAGTGCCCAGCAGAGACATTCCTAGTTTGGAAACCCGCACCAGTGGTTATATATAGGAGAACTTTCGTATGGGACACTTTCAGCACTTAGCTAGAGTTGTGATAATCGCTGATGTGCCTTTTTACATACCTCATAATTGTTTGAGGTCCAGAAATGTGATTTTTTATTTGTCTTAAATAAATTTGTGCAATTCTGTCCAAACTTACTACGCTTAGAGTAGTGTGCGCCTCTGTATCCCTTTCTTGTTTCTATATAGCTTGTTCCGGTTACCAGGACCCTGTTTTAAAGGGGCAGCAACTCACTCTGACTGTTTGGATACCGACCTGTTTAAAGGATATTACCCATTGAGAGAATTTTTCTACATATATCCTTTTTTCTTATGATAATAAGTTTATGCATGTTTATGTGTGTTTTATATTTGATTCATCCTTACATGCATCTCTTTTAAAAAGGCATTTAATTTATTTTCATGTTTATTTCATTTTATTTTATTAGACTCTATATAGGGCGCTCCCTTTTTATATATATTTTTTAGATAGAATTAAGCGTTCAATCTCCAAGCAGTCGGCTTCAGAGAAACGAGATTTGGATGTAGGAAGGGCCCGTGAAGTAGAAGGTCCTTCCTCAATGGAAGTCTCCAAGGTGGAAGAGAAGACATCTCCACTAGGTCTGCATACCAGATCTTGCAAGGCCACGTTGGTGCAATGAGGATCACCGACGCCCTCTCCTGTTTGATTTGAGCAATAACCCATGGAAGGAGAGCAAACGGAGGAAATAGGTATGCTAGACTGAAATTCCAAGGAACAGCCAGAGCATCTATCAGTACAGTCTAAGGATCCCTTGACCTCGACCGGTCCTTCGGGAGCTTGTCATTCTGTCGAGATGCCATGAGATCCAGCTCCGGCTGCCCCCATTTGAGAATCAAGTTGGCAAACCCCTCCGGATGAAGTTCCCACTCCTCTGGGTGAAAGGTCTGTCTATTCTGAAAATCCGTTTCCCAATTGTCCACTCCTGGAATGTGGATCGCAGATAGACAGCAGTTGTGGGTCTCTGCCCACTGAATAATCTTGGTTACCTCTATCATGGCCAAGGAACTCCTGAGTTCCTCCCTGATGGTTGATGTAAGCCACTGAAGTTATGTTGTCCAACTGGAACCTTATAAACTGGGCTGAAGATAACTGAGGCCAGGCCAGAAGAGCATTTAAGATTGCCCTCAGCTCCAGTATGTTTATGGGAAGAACAGACTCCTCCCGAGTCCATGTCCCCTGAGCCTTTAGTGAGCCCCAGACTGCTCCCCATCCCAGCAGACTGGCGTCCGTTGTCATAATCACACAGGTGCGTCAGCGGAAGCAGGTCCCCTGGGAGAGATGTTCCTGAGACAACCACCAAAGAAGAGAATCTCTTGTCGCCTGATCCAGATGTAATCGCGGAGACAGATCTGGATAATCCCCGTTCCATTGCCTGAGCATGCATAACTGCAGAGGTCTGAGATGAAACCGGGCAAACAGAATAATGTCCATGGCAGCTACCATCAGACCGATCACCTCCATACATTGAGCCACTGACGGCCGAGGAGTAGACTGAAGGGCCAGACGAGTCAGAGGTTTGATTTTCTGACCTCTGTCAGAAATATTTTCATTGATAAGGAATCTATTATTGTTCCCAAGAACACTACCCTTGTAGCTGGAATCAAGGAACTCTTTCCCAAGTTCACCTTCCATCCGTGAGACCGAAGAAAAGATAACATCTCCGCGTGTCGCTTGTTGAAAGGATGGCGCCTGAACCAGAATGTCGTCCAGATAAGGCACCACTGCAATACCCACCAACCGGAGCACCGCCAACAAGGATCCCAGGACCTTTGAAAAAATTCTGGGATCTGTGGAAAGACCGAATGGAGGAGTCACAAACTGGAAGGGTTTGTCTAGAAATGCAGACCTCAGAAACTTGTGATGATCCCTGTGAATGGGGAACATGCAGGTACGCATCCTTTAAATCTACTGTTGTCATGAATTGACCCTCTTGAACCAAGGGAAGATTGGAACAAATAGTTTCCATCTTGAAGGACAGTACTCTGAGGAACTCGTTTAGACTCTATAGGTCTAAAATTGGTCTGAAAGTTTCCTCTTTTTTTGGTAACCACAAACAGATTGTAGTAAAATCCCAGACCTTGTTCCTGCTTTGGAACAGGAACTATCACTCCCAGGTCGGAAAGGTCCCGGACACAGTGTAAGAACGCCTCTTTTTATCTGGTCTACAGATAATCTTGAGAGCAGAAACCTGCCCCTGGGAGGAAAGGTCTTGAACTCTAGTTTGTATCCCTGGGACACAATGTCCACCACCCAGGGATCCGGAACATCCTGAACCCAGGCCTGAGCGAAGAACAAAGTCTGCCCCCACAAGATCCGGTCCCTGATCGGGGGGGCAGACCCTTCATGCTGACTTTAAGTCAGTAACGGGCTTCTTAGATTGCTTCCCCTTGTTCCAAGACTGGTCCTACAATAAGGTTTGGATTGATCTTGCTTGGCAGAGGGAGAGGAAGGCTTACCTTTTGGAAGTTTCAAAAGGAATGAAAATTACTCTGACGTCCCTTCTACTTATTCATCTTATACTGAGGGAGGAAATTACCCTTTCCTCCCGTAATGTCGGAAATAATTTTTCAGCCAAGCCGGGCCCAAACAAGGTCTTATCCTTGTAGGGAATCGCCAAAAGCTTAGACTTAGACGTAACATCCGCAGACCAGGATTTCAACCATAAGACTCTGCGGGCCAGTACGGGAATACCTGAAATCTTTGCTCTTAGCTTAATAACCTGTAGGGAAGCATCTGTAATAAAATAATTGGCCAACTTAAGGGCCTTGATGCTATCCTGGATCTCTTCAAGGGGAGTATCTGTTTGAATAGAATCAGACAACGCTTCAAAGCAGTATAGTATGCCGCCACGCTGGTGAGGGTAGCAATACACACCGCAGGTTGCCATTGTAAACCCTGGTGTACATACATCTTTTTGAGCAACCCCAACAACTTCTTATCCATAGGATCCTTAAAGGAACAGCTATCCTCTATGGGAATAGTGGTTCTCTTAGCAAAAGTGGAAATTGCCCCTTCCACCTTGGGGAACGTCTGCCAAGACTCCTTGATAGAGTCAGCAGTTGGAAACATCTTCTTAAAAATTGGAGAAAAAGGGATACCAGGTCTCTCCCATTCCCTAGCAAAAATCTCTGTAGCCCGGTCTGGTACAGGGAAAACCTCCACCATGGAAGTTACATCAAAATACTTGTTTAGCTTACTAGACTTCTTAGGATTGACTATGACCGTGTCGGAGTCATCCAATGTAGCCAAAACCTCCTTAAGTAACAAACGGAAGTGTTCCAGCTTAAATCTGAATGATACAATATCAGCATCAGAAGAAGGAATTACACTGTCTGAGCTTTCACCCTCAGATGCCAACGAAGTATCTTCCTCTTCAGACTTCTGGGAAGGAACATTCGGAATAGCCACGACTGTCAGAAACCTTACTCACTAATTCCTTAGATTTCCTCTTGCGCTTTCCCTGCAGCATGGGAAAAGCAGACAACGCATCATTTACCGTGAAGATATGTGGGTAGCAATGTCTTGCAACGTAACTCCAACCGGAGTGTGAAAGGAAGCGCAGGGTACTGCATGTGTGGACGATAAAGTTTGGGACACTTGAGGAGAAAGCTGCAGCAATATCTTGAACCTTTTCAGGAGACCCCTGAACAGCATCCGCCTTAGACAATGATGGCTCAGAATCAAAAAGTCTTTCCCTGTAATTCAATGTTTTTGCAATACATGAGGAACAGAAAGGGATTGGTGGTTCCACATTAACATCAAAACGCAAAGAACAAGTAACATTTTGCAGGGCCTCTTATTTATTTTTTAGATTGTCACACAAACGTTACTGTCCCTTTAAATTTTAAACAACTTTTTATTTCCCAATGCAAAAAACTTTGGTTTTAGAGCACCCCAGGCAGCCTCTACACCTCGACTCCCTGCTGAGGTGCCTACCTGTCCTGCTGACCGCCAGAGTCAATAGA